>NC_056739.1:141596681-141623648 GCF_019279795.1 Protopterus annectens
TGTCATCTGGTCCCATGGATGCTGTATTCTTAGCTTTGGAGAGTGCATTTTTTACTGGTGTGGCCGTTATTACCGGAATTTGGCAATCTTCCAGTATTGAGATGGGCAGTTAAAGGGGTGAGGGGGGATGAAGTTGGCACTGAATTGATCTGCCAGGATATTGGCAACATCCTTGGGATCAGTATACTTAATGCCATTCTGATGTAGCTCAGAGCAGATCTGAGCATTGCCATTTAGATTCTTGACATAGTTATAGAATGCCTTGTGGTTGTCTTTGGAATCTTTGGCAATTTTATTTTCGTAACTAGCTTTGGAGGATTTTATGAGGGATCTCAGCTTCTTACTGAGGCTGGTAAGGGAGATTTTTGCATCCTGGGATTTTCTTCTTTTCTGCAACAGTTTCTTCCTTTTGTTGTAAAGTTTGTTTATGGCAGGGGACCACCTGATTGGCTTCCTTTTTTTAGAGGAGAGCATCTTGGTTCTATTTGGGATGGCATGATTCATGCAGGAGTGGATGTGCTCGTAGAGTGCCTTAGTGTAGGATTTAGCAGTTGAACTTTCAGATCCCGTCTGTATGGGTGTCATGAAGTTTGTCACTTCTGACTTGAGTAGCATGAAGTTGGCTTTGGAGAAGTTTTTATGGAGGTTTCCTTACTGGGGGGTGGGGGTGGGTTGTGGATGTTAAGGGTGATTAGCTTATGATCAGATCTGACCAACGAGGGGGTGACCATAGGTGTGGAGCATCAATTTCCCATGTTGGTAATGACCAGGTCTAGGATATTGGAGCCCCTGGTGAGACTATGAATTAGTTGATCCAGGGCACTGGAATTTATGAAGTCCAAGAACCTTTGGGCAAAGGTGTTGGTACACGAGTAGTTTTCCCAGTTAATGGCAGGGTAGTTGAAATCACCCAGTATTAGGGTGTTTGGTTGTATCTTAATATTTTCCAGTATGTTTAGAAAGGTGTAGTGAGAATCTTGTGGCATGGTGGGGGATCTGTAGCAAGCTACAGTTTGGATTGTAGTGTTACCTAGTGTTAGTTGCACCTGGAGAATTTCAGACTCATTGTGTTGGGCAACTAGCCTGGTGATGTGAATACCCTTGGTGAATATGGACACTCCTCCACCTTTAGTGTTTCGGTCCTGATTTGGTGACCGAAAAGTGTGGTAAGAGTTGTAGCCTGGTATTGCAGGGGTGCTCTCTGGAACCTTGAACCAGGTCTCAGTTACTGCACAGATATCGATGTTCCCCATTTTAGGAGTGCCTCGAGAAAGTGCATTTTGAGGTTTAGACTTCTAGCATTGAGTAACATTATTTTCAGAATTTGCATGCTTGTACCTGTTACGGTGGTGTTTTTTTCCTTTGAACTTTGCCTAAAAAAGGCACTATGGGGTGGCAAGAGCCTTAGCCAGTAACCTGAATCCCAGGGGCGACAGGCGCAGACCATCTCTGGCAAAGCATCGTGGTCTGTCGATCATGTCGTCCCAGGCAGACAGATACTGTATCCCCTTTGAATGACACCAGAAGCTTAGCCAATTGTTGAAGTCAATCCTTTTGTCCTTATATTGTGGTACCATTTTGGGCAAAGGCAGGATGCTACTCAGGGCTAGGGTCATACCTGCCTGGGCCACATAATCCAAGAGCTCTTCCATGTCTCTTTTCATGTAGTCCAGGGAGGTACGTCTCAAGTCATTCACTCCAACATGGACAATGACAGAGTCATAGTGGTACTTGTTCTGGAGTGACTTGAGTGCATGCATTATGTGGTGGATCCTGGCACCCGTCAGGCAGCTGACTGTAATTTTCTCCTTGTTCAGCCTGGTGAGTGGAACATCAGTGTGCCTGACTATAGCGTCACCTATGACTAAAGTGTTAGGTACGTTGTCTTGCCTTAGGGGCTGCTGCAGGGTGGCACACTGGTGTTGTGAGCTATGTGACTGGTTGTGATTGGTGTTTGTTTGGGTTTCAGCTTCAGAGGTCCTTGTTGCTTGGGCAGGTTACAGTTAGGGGCCTCTGCATATGTGGATTTAATGTTGCTATGTGTGGCTGTTGGTGGTGTCGGTTTAGAAGGGCTATGTGTTGCTTGAGGTGTAGTGTGGGTGATAACCTTCTCGTCTTGACTGTCTAGTACAGTCTTGGGTGGAGAGAGCTTTGCTTCCAGTTTGGCTATGTAAGTGCATCTCTCACAGGATGTAGTGTTGGGTGGTAGGAGGAGAGGGTTGTCTGTGTACATGAGGCAATTGCTGCATTGCCCCAGTATGCCCAGATTCACCAGGTGGACAGGAAAAATCACCGGAAGCTGACCCTTGGACATGCCTGGTTTGGTGCTTTTTTTGTAAAGTACAGGAGCTGTTTTCCCTTGCCTTAGCAAGGTACTTTGCAATTATAGGCTGTTTAGTGCCTACGATTAATTTTTCCTTATTAACAAGGAGAGGTGAGTGCTTGTACCAGTTTAAGGCTTCCTAGTGCTTTCCAGCAGGTATTAGAGCAAGTGATAGTCACAGGGATTCTTAAAGGTAAGATGAAAAAAAATGGTTTAGCCTAAACACTGCAGGGTGCACTAGATACGTTAGATGTGAAAGTAGGTAACTTAAGTTTTACCTGTCTAGGAAGATAAGTTTTAGTGGCGAGTCACTATTTTTAAAACAGGAAGATAGATTGAAAGGGGGTGGTCACGTTTGTATTCTGGTACTATGGAATACAGTAGGATGGCCAATAAATTTAAATAGTTGAAGGGGAGTGATTTCACAAAATTATAATTTTGTGCTTACTCACACAAGCCAGTGAAAACCAAGAGGAAATGAGATATATGGTCAAATTAACATAAGAGGCAGGCAACTAGAAAGACAGTGGTATTTAAGAACACAAGAGTAAGCGGGTGAGAGAGTGGGGAAAAATTTTCTGCTTGACGCACAACAGACAGAGCTGTGGTCTCTTTTGAAGTTTTAATATGCTGTTAAAAGCAGAATACAAGTAAAACACAAGGTAAAGAAAACAAATCACAGTATTCTAAATATAAAAAGACAATAAAGTAATACAAAATAGAACAAATAAAAAGCAAACGGACCTTTCCTTCACAGCAAAGTGTAGCAGAGTCTGGGTGAGCCTTTCTAGTAAAGCCTTTAGTGTATTACACCAGAATAAGTCATTCACACTAACAGGAAGTCATAGGTTAGGTTCATAGGTTGGTTCATAGGTTGGTACTAGGCTATCAGCCCTAGGGCCTATACAAGCCTAGCCATAACAATTCCCTGGCTATTGGAGTCTGGCCCCCAGTAAAAACCTGTTTATAGATGGGCCTTACAATAAAGTAAGTCATTTACACCAACAGCAAGTCTTTCAGAATCAGCAGGCTTACACTGGACTAAGTCACTTATACCAAGAATAACTCTTTTAGACTCTGTCTTAGTTTGTGTGTGTGTATGTGGTATGTATACACATATGGAAAGACAGAAAGCGAGAGACAATGTGTGTAAGAGTACATATATATTTATGTATTGTATATTTATCAAAACCTACATTATATCAATAATTATATACTTTTATGTTCACTGACTAATGCAGTATGCATGCATCATAAATTGAACAACAGACAGTAGAAAATTTGTAAAAAACTAAAAAAGTAAAATAACCTAAAATAGCTTTTTGGCAGACATCATCATCTGGACTCAATAGACACAATGTTAATTCTGATGTCAGATTATATTCAAAAATTATAGCAGCGGTTGAGGTTACATCAGTTTATCCACTGTCACTAACGCAGATGTATTGCAGAGATTAATTTCATGAATGTGCTGGGATATATATATATATATATATATATATATATATATATATATATATATATATATATATTTTTTTTTTTTTCTTTTTTCTTTTATAAGGAGAAATAGGTCTGGTCATTATATCACTCAAGTGTACCTCATTACGAGGAATGTTCCTCATTTTTGTGTCTTTAAATGTTCATGTTCATCCCAGTTCACATTGAAAGGGTCTGTCATACACATTCAGTTTTAATAAGTTTTTTTAATAGGTGATAGCCATTGTGAACACTACTGAATATATTTAACTATATTGTGAGCTTCCTAGTTAAACCTGTTAGCACGTAAGCCCATTTGTTCTTTTTATGAGCAGCAGTGGTCTATATTTTGGAGATGGAAGCTTGAGACTGATGCTAGTCATTATGGATTTTGATATGCAACAAATTCCAACACTTGGGGTGAATTTGGAACTTGAACTCGGTTAGATAAAACAAGAGTAATGTAAATGGGTGTGCACATTGGGTTAGGGATTGAGATGTTTTTATCGCCAGTAATTGTAGGGGTGGATGAAATGTGAACATAGATAAGAAGTAAACACATTGCTTATGATCTTTAAAAGAAAATAATTTGGCAAAGAGTAGTGCTGCCTATACTGTTATTACAGGCCGATGGGCAAAACATTTATTGGGTGGGGATATGGTGCTAAAACAGCAGGTGTTTTGTATCAACATGCATTTAATGAACAATACGGAATAGGGTTGCCACCTGTCAGGAATATTTCATGACAGTCTAGAAATCAGGGTTTCTGTCAAGAAATCCTGAATCAGATTGGTTGGGAGGGTGGACTAATGGTTAAGGTGTTTGCCTTACAAACACAAGGTGCAGGGTTTGAGTCTCACAAGGGATAATTGTCTAGGCTTGCAGTGGCTCGCAAGGGCAGTTAGCCTAGTACTAACCTATGAGCCTATACCTCAGTGAACCTATGAACCTATAGCCACAAGGGCGGGAGACTTAAACCTCGACACGGCTATTAATAGGACGTGCTGGAGGGATAGATTCATCACCCAAAGACTCCCTATGCTGTGGAATAAAATCCCGGTATATGTGAGGCAGAGCACCTCGCTGGCCTTGTTCAAGAGAAATCTTGACCAATGGATGGGAGATCGCAGATGTACCCCAGGGATTACCTCAGTGTCACTGCTCGACAGAGGCACAGCAAAATAATGGGTATAGTTCCCCATACTAAAGGGGTGGCGTAAGCCACAAAACTATGGGCTAAGCTTGTAAATGCCCTCGGGCAGATAGCCTAGTATGAACCTATGAACCTATGAAATCCAGTTATTGTGAGTACTTAAAATATATTCTGAGAGTTAACATAATTCTGAAATATGTTTTCTAAAATTTGTACTATTTCACTTTGATTTCCCCCTCTACATTGCAATGCAGTGTCAAAACAATAAGTGTTGTGGCGTGTGTGTGTGTGTGTGTGTGTGTGTGTGTGTGTGTGTGTGTGTGTGTGTGTGTGTGTGTGTGTGTGCACATTGCTCAGAGGTGGACACAGGGATCGCTATAGTTTCTGTGGGGCTGGGGATACTGTGGTCATTATTTCCTTAAACTTTTCTCCAGAAGTACACCTCAGAGGTATATAGAGAACATCACTCTAGCTTGTCTGTCAGGGTACTGTGCTGAGACAATGAGATGGAATGAATTACTCTGTGTTATTATTTTCACTTTCTTCACAATCGAAAGTGGGTGTGTATACAGGTGACTATCTTACGGGGAGTCTGGGAAGTAAGCGTGCTGCATAAGTACAGCTGACATACAGGTGACTATCTTATGGGGAGTCTGGGAAGTAAGCGTGCTGCATAAGTACAGCTGACATACAGGTGACTATCTTATGGGGAGTCTGGGAAGTAAGCGTGCTGCATAAGTACAGCTGACATACAGGTGACTATGTTATGGGGAGTCTGGGAAGTAAGCGTGCTGCATAAGTACAGCTGACATACAGGTGACTATCTTATGGGGAGTCTGGGAAGTAAGCGTGCTGCATAAGTACAGCTGACATACAGGTGACTATCTTATGGGGAGTCTGGGAAGTAAGCGTGCTGCATAAGTACAGCTGACATACAGGTGACTATCTTATGGGGAGTCTGGGAAGTAAGCATGCTGCATAAGTACAGCTGACATACAGGTGACTATGTTATGGGGAGTCTGGGAAGTGGCGTGCTGCATAAGTACAGCTGACATACAGGTGACTATCTTATGGGGAGTCTGGGAAGTAAGCGTGCTGCATAAGTACAGCTGACATACAGGTGACTATCTTATGGGGAGTCTGGGAAGTAAGCGTGCTGCATAAGTACAGCTGACATACAGGTGACTATCTTATGGGGAGTCTGGGAAGTAAGCGTGCTGCATAAGTACAGCTGACATACAGGTGACTATCTTATGGGGAGTCTGGGAAGTAAGCGTGCTGCATAAGTACAGCTGACATACAGGTGACTATCTTATGGGGAGTCTGGGAAGTAAGCGTGCTGCATAAGTACAGCTGACATACAGGTGACTATGTTATGGGGAGTCTGGGAAGTAAGCGTGCTGCATAAGTACAGCTGACATACAGGTGACTATCTTATGGGGAGTCTGGGAAGTAAGCGTGCTGCATAAGTACAGCTGACATACAGGTGACTATGTTATGGGGAGTCTGGGAAGTAAGCGTGCTGCATAAGTACAGCTGACATACAGGTGACTATCTTATGGGGAGTCTGGGAAGTAAGCGTGCTGCATAAGTACAGCTGACAGTAAAAGGCTCAGCTACATATTCTTGTGGTCTACTTGTTGTTTTACTTTTGTCCTGGTTAGCCTTCAAAGGGGTGCACATGAATTGTCTAACTTTTGGGGTTAGGTTGAGGAGGCATGCTGTGTAGATGACAGCAGCAAATTGAAATATATGACTATGATCATTCATCGTTTCACTTTCATTCTAGTTTAACACCAGAGGAGGAATAAGAAAAATACTGGAATTTTGAGACGCTACAGAAATTAGTTACCCACAATTTAATGAACCCCAAAGCTTTCAGGTGATACTGATACTCTTCTTAGGTGTGTGGGTGTAAGGAAGAAGGAAGGCATCCCAGATATGATGTACGGTCCCTCACATGCATTTTCTTCTCTGTTTATAGGAAACTGCTACTCCATTTATTGATAACTATTGTGTCATCAGCCTGTAACATTACGCCTTGGACATAACTTATTTTTCCTTGAAATAAAAAAATTGTAACTAGTTTGTTGCTTTCTTTCATCATGATTTTTTTGTTCAGACCATTATAGGACCAAAGCATGTGGGGAAAAAAGCTACAATATGCACCTTAGGGCATTTAGAACCCAATGACCTCGGCTCTCAGCTTAACTTGAAAGGATGTAGGGAAAAGCTGACAGGTACCACAAAGTGTGAGAAAACAAAACAAGAGTACTGCGGATAGTATGAGAAGGCAAGGATGGGAGGAAAACAGGGAAGCAATGAGGTGTGTGGGACAGGCGGACAGCAAACGATAGGGATGAGGATCGCCACGGAATACTTTGCCTAGGGCCCCATATCATCTAAGGCTACCCAGTTGCTGTATATGACATTTAAAAATTGATGTTTCTGAGCATGGCTTTCAAAAACGTGTGTGGCTACCCTGAGGTGAGGGTGTACTGGGTGTGGTTTATCAGGAAATGAAGGGATGCAAAGCACAGGTGGCAACCCAAATAAACAGTATGAAACTCTAATGTGTGGCATCACTGACTCGCTTTCATCCTTAGTGATTTACCAAAACATAAAAACGTGATTGTTTATATTAGGCCATACCAGGATGTGCAATAGCAAGCCCCACCCCTGGTGTGATGCGGGCCAACTGTAAACTGTCACACCAATGAGATGTAAAACATAGAGTAATGTCCATGGGGGAGGGGGTTACACCACCTGCACCCCCCAAAAAAGGAATAAAAGCACATAAAATATTAAGTTTGTAATGCCTGACATTAAAGTTTTAATTTTTATACTTTAAGTTTTTTAATGCTGATAAAAGTACAGATTTACACTAACAATTACAAAATGTGTAAAACAGTTATTTGACTTTCCCATCAAGATGTCAAACAAGTTGGCTCTGCCCACACCTGCGCAAAGTGCAATGGTGTGTCCTAATATAAACAGTCACCAAAATAATTACAATGGACAGGATAAAAATCTGAGGCAAAATAAAGGACAGTTAAGGATAGTTTGGACCATTACATGGTTACTCGAAATAGAGATGTGTATACCCATTGCTTGGCTGTTAGGTGTCCCTGTTTTCAACCTGAATTATATTTTAACTGATTTGTGTCTAATAAGTAACTGGAAAAGAATAAGTCCAGATTAGAGGGATAACATGTGTGCTGGATATGAGGTAGCATCTCAAATGTCTGCATTCCCTTTCTAAAGTGTTATATACATGATCTATAACATAATTAAAACTGATAAAATATGTTGTTATAGGTAATATCTCAAGCGTGCACCACACCGGCCGTTTTGTGCAGCTCTGGGATGGCTGGAATGATTGTCAGCATACCTCTCAACTGTACAGATTTTCACAGAATGTTCAGATTTTTTTGCCTCATATTTTTGATCTGCTCCTCATAAAATTTATGATCTTCTGGATTTTTGTGTCAAATCAGTGTGGATTGACTTCACTATATTATAACACGCATTTGAGTTACAGGCTTCATATCCTCCAGAAAATGCATGGCACCATAAGATGTTTTATTCTAGCAACTTTCTTAGTTTATAAGAACAATATTGAATATGTGTCCCTATTTTGGGGGTTTTGTCCAGATTTTTTGTTCTGAGAGATTGCTACGATTGTCACAGCATGCATTGCAAGATCTGTCAAATACGCACATTCATGTACGTGACATATACGTGCACGCACAAGCTGTCAGCCCTTACACTTATGGGAAGTGTGCCTGTCTGATGTTTTGTTGTGGCTTATGAGGCAGCACCTGAAGTACCCTCTAGGATGCAGGACTGTGCCCTTTGGTGTAAGGAACTAGTTGAAAATACTATGAAGTGTACTCCTGTGGCAGGCAAGTCAGGGGAAGTTCTGAATGTTTCGGTCACCTTCAGTCTGGGCTGAGTTTTGCTATACAGAGTTATACAGCAGAAATGAATGCTTAAGAAAATAGCTCTGTAGAGTGCTGGTAAAGTCCCATCTGAAGTATTGTGCTTAATACTGGAGCTGTATCGGGTTGGGCACATCATATTGGTGGGAATAAATAGCAGAGGATTACCAAGATGGTGAGGAACATGTGCACAATAGAGCAGAATAGGATGTGGTTGCACTGCATAGTGGCAGTAAAATATAGGAGTCAGGATGAGTGATAAAAACTCTTTCACTGAGTCTTTTTTTGTGTAATTTTTTGTTATGACTACTCACTAGTGTGTAGTACCAACTGATTGATAAGGGCAGTGGCAGAGATGTGGTGGGATCTCTCTCTCTCTTTTTACTGTGATAGAGTTCTTGAGAAGTGCAGTAATAAATAACAAGCTATTCTCTCATCTTTTTATTGCATCATTTTGGAAGCAGAAATTGAGGATTGATACACAATGTCTCAGTCTTAGTCTTATAGTACAGTATAACAAACAAAAAACATACAACATAATGCACTGAATGCACTATACCAAGAGAAAAAAATGAACAGGAATTATAATACAGTCCTGTAGTACAGAGTAATAGCATATAAACAGCAGAGGCCACAGTACAACTGCATATTCTACTCTCTGTTTTGGTTTGTAAGATATCT
This sequence comes from Protopterus annectens, assembly GCF_019279795.1. Classification (NCBI taxonomy): domain Eukaryota; kingdom Metazoa; phylum Chordata; order Ceratodontiformes; family Protopteridae; genus Protopterus; species Protopterus annectens. The sequence continues at coordinate 141,606,257 of NC_056739.1, forward strand.
ATGTGTATACATGAGAGAATAAGGAAAGGGGATATAGTTGCCAGAGAAACTGGGGAGGTAAGTAGATGAGTTAGAAGGGTAGTGTGTGATTTGGGGCGGTGTTAAAGTAATAATCTACTTACACATGAATATTATGTGGGATAATGTACACATGGGTGAGTGATGCTGTCACACAGCTCAACCGCTTAAGCCCTAGAAATCTGGACAAAGCCTGATGTAATGGGGAGGCAGGCCCAAAAATAGGGACACATTTTAAATATTGCTCTTATACACTTAAAGTGTTAAAATAGCAGGGATTGTGTTAAATGCATTTTCTGAAGAATGTGAAGTCTGAAACTCAAATGTATGTCATTATTTAACGATTTATTCCCCAGATCATCCCCGTGATTTACCAAAAAAACACAAATTTTATGAGGAACAGACAGTACCGCTCAACTTCTTAGAGCAAGAAATCTGGACAAAGCCATTTATAAAAGTGGGACAAAGGCCCAACAAAAGGGACAATTTTTAAATATTGCTCTTACAAACTTAGAAAGTTGATAGAATAACAGGTTTTACATTAGCATGGATTTTCTGAAGGGTATGAAGCCTAAAACTCAACTGTCTCTCATTATTTTCTAACTTCAGAATTTAATGATTTGCAACTAATTTGTCAGAAAATCACAATTTAATGAAAAGAAGACCAGAAATATTATGAGGCAAAAATATGGGCATTCTGCGAAAATCTGTACAGACTAGTTGAGAGGTATGCAGACCCAAAATTTGAGGCAAGACTCTAGACGTTCTACGAAAATCTGGACAGTTGAGAGGTATGATAATGGTGCATTGTTTATCTTTTAAAAAGTTAGTATTTTGGTGTCTATTGGCTTGTTTGTTTTGGGTGTGTGTAGTATAGTTGTGTTTTGGGAGTGAAGTTGTTTCCTTTCAGTCCAAGCATTGTCTCAACCTTTAAGAGGTCTTCTTGCAGTTTTGCTTTGATAATAACATATATTTATTGACTGTTATCATTTACAAATAGGCTGATCCCATATACAGCCCATCTTGACTAGTTAATTTTATAACCACACATTTTTGGAATGCGAATGCGCCTGCCCATCAGTCAGGTTGTTTATTCACGAGATGGGAGGAGCGGCGGCCAGATTTCCTATTGCGCATTCAAGGCGGTGGATAACTATGATACAGTCTCGTTATGTAGTTGGTTCCCATCAACTTACAATTTGGCATGTGAAGTTGTCTATCTCACCTTCATTCTCACTGATGGGTTCAGAACCAATCTTCAGCTTCGACTCGGCCAAATACAAAAGCTCAAGGTCTTCAACCAGCTCATGGCCTACTCCCTGTCCCATGATGCACTGGTGCTTCTCCCAGATCTCGTTTGCCGCTGCAACAGATCGAGAGTTCTTCGACAGCTCTGGCTAGTATAAGTTTGATATTTGACAAAAATTTATAGTTTAGATTCGTAGTTAGTTTCTAATAGTTTAGCTTAGTAGTTAGATAGTTTTTTCTTCCTTGAATAACTTACTTAGCTTTAAAACTTAGTGTGTTTTTTGGTAGTTGTCAGTGGCCGTTTTTTTCAAGGCTGTTTATTTCTACAACTCGTTTAAGTTAGAGGGTTGTTTAACTAGTGAATTCTCCCTACCCTAGAGTGTGTTTAGCTTAAGCTCAGGTTTTTAGGCAGTAGTAAGTTGTTTATACTAGGTGTGTCATTGTTATAATATTGTAGTAGTTAGAGCCCTTTGTTTTTTTATTAGGGCTATCTTAGACATATATATTACTGTGTGTTACCTTTATAGTTAGGCATATAGTGTGTTCTTGCCTTTAACAGTTGCACTTACAGTTAGTAATTGATAGTTTCTGCCATGTCTCAGCAAGAGAAAGCTAAATCTGGATTTAAAAAGTGTCCTAAATGTGGACAAAAAATGTTGATAACAGATGGTCACATAGAATGTGTTTATTGTTTAGGTGAGGTCCACCTGCAGAATTGTGCCTGTGACGCCCGTGGCCTGGCCTAGCAATCAAGGAGCCTCAATCCTCACCACTAACACCAGAGAGGGTGTCTCATATATGAGGAAAGGATAACAAATACACACAGTAAAGTGCAATTTCCCTTAAGAGCACACAGAGATCACAGTCAGTCCAGGGCTGGTCACTCCCTTGCTCCCCAGGTCCCCAATATGACTCCCCGCTGGCACAGCAATAGGGTCCAGATCTCAGCCTAGCTGGGCAAGCTAAAATCTCCAGGACCCTCTCTGTCCAACCAGTGCTTCGTGTCCCTGCCCAAGTAGCTGACACGCACATTTTCAGATAAGTTTATACAACCACACAGACACTCCTGGGAAAGGCTGTCACAGGTTCTCCAGCTGTGCCCCTTTTACCCAGACTATACAGTAGTAATCCTGCCACCACCCAGCTAATATTTATCAGCTACTCAAAGGCCCTTAAAAGGGTGTCCAATTATTACTGTGCAATATTATTATCCAATTGGTAGATGTGACTAAACAGTCAAGGCTTATTAGAGTGACTTGGTACAGTAATCACTATAAATACGCAAAGTACTCTAGAGCTTAAATTATCTCTACACAAAACCAGCCACAGTTAAAAGGTTTTAAAATATTTAATAATAACTAATTAAAGCCAGAACACAATACTTTCTACTACACAGTCAGTGCTAGTCAAAAGTTCAGAGATCACACAGAAATACTTAAAATAATTCAGTAGTACAGTTCTGACATAACAGAAAAAACACTTAGTCTAGTTTTTCTAAATTCTAGCTAGCTCTAAAAAAATACATGTCTAAGATAACGTACATGTGAACAAGAGGCAGTGCTGTGAGTTGGATGATCAAGACAAAAACGCTTAATGCCTTCTGATTCTCTCTGTTTAAAATGCTATTGCAGTTCTGATAAACATTACATCATTCTTTACACTTTCCTGGTGTTCCCTGGCTACACATTAACTGCATTTACATTCTTAACATCTCCCTTTTGTTATCTTGCAGCTGGTCAGGAAGAGAGCAATAAAAATACATTTGCATGTTTAAATCTAGCAATTTAACTCTTGGTTAAAACAATAGAAATAATTTCTTCATCTAGACTTTTCGGCACCACTGTCTACTTCAAAGGGACACCACATGCTTTACTTTGGTCAGTAGAGTGCACTGTTGTCACATTTATTTCCAGTTCCACATGTAACAGTATTTCTTTACATTTAAGACAACAAGCCTGTAGTTTACATTCATATTTACAAATGACAGAATTATCTATAAAATTCTATCTGGCTAGGCTGGCAGCCTTCACCCTTCTCTACCAGTCTTCACAGTGCCATCTGTCACTCATTTAGTTCTCGTGTTCTGCACGAACATAGGAACAAACTAATAGCTAGGGGATTATTGAAGTCCTCTTTCCAGGGCTGTTTAGATAAGGACAACCTGGACAAGCCCTTAAAATCCTCCAAGACTTTGTCTTCCAAATCATCTTCTGGGTTGGAGCCAAAAAAGGGTTTATTGACCTCTAAACTGAGTCAGACTGACACCTCGACTCCATTGAGTTTGGAACTGGAGGTTGTTGTTCATAGGAGCCGGTCCCCGATATTGGAACTGGTATCTCCTACTTTAAAATCTCCAATTCTGCAATCAGTGACTTCTTCTATAGCTTCTTCCCAGTCCTCAAGACTATCTGATAAGGAATGTGGATCGAGTGGTGCACAGGCTTCTGCAGACACCAGCACTAGCAAAAATTTTGTCGGGGCCAACCTCCCGAGGCTTTGGAACTGACTAGGACCCAGCCCATGACTACTGTTCCTCCTCCAATTCAACCAGAGGTTTCAGAGCTGGAGTGTTTGGAGCTGATAACTGTGGAACCATCGAAATATACACCAGGATCTTTATTAAATAAAGCTTTTGGGTCTACACCCTTCATCAGTATAACTTAACATATAAAAAAATCACCATTTAAATAGGAGAACATAAAGTCACATGCTTCAACCCAACCCACCTAACAATAAAAATTTAAAGCTACAATGAATCAATAAATATATGCAACGTAGCACATAAAAAAATCACATCTATAAAGCATATATATTTTTATAAATAAACAATTTTGTACTGTTTCATATGAAATCACATGCACCATACTTAAAAATTAATAATTAATAATTAAAACTTAAACTTATAAAACTTCTCTCTGTCTTTTAGCCAGAACAGGCTTTAGACTAACTGAATTATTTAGGCCTGGGGCTACATCAGCTTGAAGTCTAACAATCCATTCTAGTTCTTTCAATTCCAATAAATTATTAATGTCACCCTTCCTCAGACCTACCTCTACCTTACAAAGGACCCTAAATCTAAAAGTATGTCCCACACCTTCATCCAATATATGCTTACTTAAGGCATTGGTGGGAAACTTCCTCCTGATTTCAGACCTGTGTTCCACCATTCTCTCCCTCAATTTTCTTATAGTTTTGCCTACACAGAATGAGGTGCAACACACACAAGTAGCCAAACATACTACTCTCTCCTCATTACAAGCAGTAATTGTTCTCATGGTAAATGTCTCATTAGTTATAGGACGTGTAAATGTAGCATCACCTGTATAAATGTCATTGCAGCAAGTACAATTATAGCATTTCACTGTTTTAGCCACCCTTCTATCATCTCCATTTTTATTCTGAAAATCCTTGTAGCACAATTTCTGCTTCAAAGCTTCAGAGCTCCTATAGGCGAACCTAGGTTTATCACCTACTATAGACCTAATCTCAGGCATAGCCATTAAAATTGCCCAATTCTTCTCAATTATGCTACAAACACTATGAGAATTTAGGTTATAAGTTGTCAAGTACCTAACAGCAATATTATTACCCAACATCACCTGTCTAGTAGCACTATTCTCACTACAGCCTCGTAATATAGGTTTATACCTAGACTCTCTTTCAATAATTACATCTTTAATTACTTTATTTATAAATTCCTTTGAATAACCACTCTTCACAAACTCCATTGCCATAGCATTTACCTGCTCTTGAAACACTTCATCCTTTGTATTAATCTACTCAGCCTAATAAACTGTGCTTTCAACGTTCCTTTGAAAATATGAGGGGCATGCATGCTGTTTTTATTAACATACCTAAGGGCATCAACATCTTTTCTAAACACCTTGGATTCCAAAATATTAGATTCCTTAAAAATTGTTACATCCATAAAATTCATAACACTATCTGAAGTTTCCATCTTGAAACTCAGGAAACTAGTTGAATCATTCAAGTACTGCAAATACAGATCCAAATCCAGCAAAGTACCCTTCCATAACATAAAGCAATCATCTACAAATCTCTTATAGAATGACACATATTTGTTGAACTCAATACTCTTATCTAAAATAACCCTTTTCTCCCATTCATAAAGTACAAGGTTGGCATAGGTGTTGGCAACGGGTGTACCCATTGCCACACCTATTAACTGAAGGAAAGGTTCACCATCAAAAATAAACACATTATGTAATAAAACAACTTCTAAAAGAGAACAAATAGTCTCAATGTCTCTTCCATTCATTTTAACCTCTTGACACAAAAAGTCACGTATGGCATTAACACCATATTCGTTAGGTATTACTGTGAAAAGTGAAGCAATATCCAGGGTAACCAAAATGCAGTTATCCATATTACTAATACACTGCCATTCATATAAGCTATTCAAAAAATCATTTGTATCTTTAAGCACAGTTGTACATACTTTCAAATACTTCCCCAAGATGCCCTGCAGGTATTTCGAAACAGGTTCAGTGACCCAACCTCCACCAGAAACAATAGGCCTTGGGGGGGGGGTCACTAATACTTTTATGTATCTTGGGTATATTCAAAATGTGAATGCAACTACACCGCTGAGTAGATCTCCCTTCAAAAACGAAATGCAGAGTGAAAAAAGTGAATGGAGGATCTAGCCACGAATATAATCCAAGGACGACTCTTGGGTAACAGGTTGAAATCCAAAAAACAAATATTTATTATTCCAACAGTACATGAAGAAAGGTAAGCGCTTTCGCGTAGTGTATCCTACGCTTCATCAGACAACAACATGTAAAAAACAAGAGCTCTTAAATAACACAGTGCGTGGGAAAATTTCATTCTAACAAGCAATTAACTTTTAAAGTACACGCAACTAGCATTCAATGATAAAGTCCAAATAGAGTGTGTAGCAATAGCTACCATTTCAAGCAACGTCATTAATTTATAAAATAAATAATAAAAGCAGATGAAACCTTATCACAGACTAAACAAAACTTAATACAACAAAACAAATAATCAAATGAATAAGTGGATAAGTAAATAAATATCGAAGATCTGTTGTGTATCTAAAACCAAAACTGGCTCAGTAAATAATCAAATTAAGCATATGATAGACAATCTATATAATATTAACACATTCATCATATGACAACAAATCCCACATCAGTTGTATTAACTTATCAAATCTCAATAAATTAGATTAAAAATTTTAACTATATAGTATCATATCAAAATACTAATATTTAATGCAAACAAAATTCTCTCCTACAGTATCAAAGAAAATAAAATCATATCTACTCTAAAATAAATTTTAACAAACAAACATAGATCATAAATCATAACTATAATTATATTAAAAATTCTTTTGTTCAAGGACCGGTTTGATAGATACATAATTGTTTAAACCTGGGGTAAGTGTGCGCTGAGTTTTAAAATCCATTTCAGCTCCACTAAAGCTAACTCATTATCAGGATCCCCACCACGCATGCTCTGCCTCACCACTTGTAAAACTCTAAAACAAAAATTATGAGAAGTGTGTTCTATTATATGTTTAGCCAATGCGTTAGCCTCATTACCTTTACGAATATCGTATAGGTGATTATAAATTCTATCTTGTAACCTCCTTTTAGTTAAACCCACATAGAAGGCTTGACATATCACGCAATTGGCAAGATAAATTAGGTTTCTGGTATCACAGGTTGCATGAAACCTAGGGATAAATTTGAAATTAGTCACAGGATGCTGGTATACTTGTGTACTGGTTATATAATTACATCTGTTACATTAGGGACTTTGTGCAAAAATGTGAGTTGTTCTGTTGGAGACATTGATATGGAACAACAGTTTGCAACTATTGAACAACCCCGCTATTCGAGCAATGGACTTAATAAAAGTACTGTTAATATTTCAAAACTAGTTTTAACAGAACCCCAGCTCTCTTTGCTCACGAAGGAGTTGAAATTCATCCCTAATGCTAGGGATGATATAGTTAAGGCAATTATTGATTTAAAAATTTTTGTACGCAATATAAGTCTCAAAATGATTTTTAAAGATAATATGCTGAATACATCTTTATTTAAAAGATCGAGTACATTTATGCCAGTATTATGTCCCATTTTTAATGCATTTTCAAATATTGTTGAATGTGAACTACGGAAGTATTATAAGAGTAATTTAGTGCGTAAGAATGTTTATAATATATCATGTTCTGAATTTATGGCCTTAAGACAGTTGCAAATGTGTACTAGTATAATAATTAAGCAAGCTGATAAAGGGGGAGCAATGGTGGTGATGGATAGAGATGATTATTTTATGACGTTTAAAGATCTTTTATATGATGTCACCACTTTTAAAAAGATTTCTTTTGTTGAAGTACAAAGATTAATTAGTGAAGTGAATATGGTCATTTATGACCTTCAAATAAATGATGATATAAGTATAGATCTATTTAATTATCTAACTGTTCCTTGCCCAAGAATTCCCCAAATATAAGGTATACCCAAGATACATAAAAGTATTAGTGACCCCCCCCCCCAAGGCCTATTGTTTCTGGTGGAGGTTGGGTCACTGAACCAGTTTTGAAATACCTGCAGGGTGTCTTGGGGAAGTATTTGAAAGTATGTACAACTGTGCTTAAAGATACAAATGATTTTTTGAATAGCTTATATGAATGGAAGTGTATTAATAATATAGATAACTGCATTTTGGTTACCCTGGATATTGCTTCACTTTTCACAGTAATACCTAACGAATATGGTGTTAATGCCATATGTGACTTTTTGTGTCAAGAGGTTAAAATGAATGGAAGAGACATTGAGACTATTTGTTCTCTTTTAGAAGTTGTTTTATTACATAATGTGTTTATTTTTGATGGTGAACCTTTCCTTCAATTAACAGGTGTGGCAATGGGTACGCCTGTTGCCAACACCTATGCCAACCTTGTACTTTATGAATGGGAGAAAAGGGTTATTTTAGATAAGAGTATTGAGTTCAACAAATATGTGTCATTCTATAAGAGATTTGTAGATGATTGCTTTATGTTATGGAAGGGTACTTTGCTGGATTTGGATCTGTATTTGCAGTACTTGAATGATTCAACTAGTTTCCTGAGTTTCAAGATGGAAACTTCAGATAGTGTTATGAATTTTTTGGATGTAACAATTTTTAAGGAATCTAATATTTTGGAATCCAAGGTGTTTAGAAAAGATGTTGATGCCCTTAGGTATGTTAATAAAAACAGCATGCATACCCCTCATATTTTCAAAGGAACGTTGAAAGCACAGTTTAGTAGGATGAGTAGATTAAATACAAAGGATGAAGTGTTTCAAGAGCAGGTAAATGCTATGGCAATGGGGTTTGTGAAGAGTGGTTATTCGAAGGAATTTATTAATAAAGTAATTAAAGATGTAATTATTGAAAGAGAGTCCAGGTATAAACCTATATTATGAGGCTGTAGTGAGAATAGTGCTACTAGACAGGTGATGTTGGGTAATAATATTGTTGTTAGGTACTTGACAACTTATAACCTAAATTCTCATAGTGTTTGTAGCATAATTGAGAAGAATTGGGCAATTTTAATGGCTATGCCTGAGATTAGGTCTATAGTAGGTGATAAACCTAGGTTCGCCTATAGGAGCTCTGAAGCTTTGAAGCAGAAATTGTGCTACAAGGATTTTCAGAATAAAAATGGAGATGATAGAAGGGTGGCTAAAACAGTGAAATGCTATAATTGTACTTGTTGCAATGACATTTATACAGGTGATGCTACATTTACACATCCTATAACTAATGAGACATTTACCATGAGAACAATTACTGCTTGTAATGAGGAGAGAGTAGTATATTTGGCTACTTGTGTGTGTTGCACCTCATTCTATGTAGGCAAAACTATAAGAAAATTGAGGGAGAGAATGGTGGAACACAGGTGTGAAATCAGGAGGAAGTGGCCCACCAATGCCTTAAGTAAGCATATATTGGATGAAGGTGTGGGACATACTTTTAGATTTAGGGTCCTTTGTAAGGTAGAGGTAGGTCTGAGGAAGGGTGACATTAATAATTTATTGGAATTGAAAGAACTAGAATGGATTATTAGACTTCAAGCTGATGTAGCCCCAGGCCTAAATAATTCAGTTAGTCTAAAGCCCGTTCTGGCTAAAAGACAGAGAGAAGTTTTATAAGTTTAAGTTTTAATTATTAATTATTAATTTTAAGTATGGTGCATGTGATTTCATATGAAACAGTATAAAATTGTTTATTTATAAAAATATATATGCTTTATAGATGTGATTTTTATGTGCTACTTTGCATATATTTATTGATTCATTGTAGCTTTAAATTTTTATTGTTAGGTGGGTTGGGTTGAAGCATGTGACTTTATGTTCTCCTATTTAAATGGTGATTTTTTATATGTTAAGTTATACTGATGAAGGGTGTAGACCCGAAAGCTTTATTTAATAAAGATCCTGGTGTATATTTCATTGTTTTATTCAAGCAGTTGCAGTAACACCTATTGCTGAAGCTGTGGAACCATCACAGCTGACATGCCTTCTGGGCCTGTTGGTGCTGACCTGAGAATCTAGGAGCTGATACTTGCCGGTCGGGTCCAGAGAGGATAGTTGTACCCATCTTTCGGTTTCCGAATTTGCCTCTTGGGGCCTCAGCTCAGGTGAGTTCGGCACCTACCTGAGGCTCGGAGCCCACCTCTTTGGTGCCATTGAGACTGCCTGTTTCTATGAATCCAGAAGTCTCTTCGGATCAGAGCCGGGGGGCCTTCGATGCCATGAGGACAGCATTGTTCCCTCAGGCATCCACTTCATTGGTACCAGCAACCTCCTCCCCTAAAGCGCCTGTGTCTGCCTCTGCTTCACTGATCCCTCAAAAGAGTAGAGACCCTGAGCCTCAGGTTGCTCCACTGGGTGAGCCCTGCTCTTCCAGGACTCCCCATAAGCTCCTATTGAGGAGGTTCCCAGGAAGAGGCTTTGCAAGAAGAAGCATCTGGACTCCCCACAGAAATCCATTACATTGGATACTGACTTAGATGAGTCAGAAGGGTCCCCATGGTCCCCCTCTGAAGATATCTCTGGTAATATCTTGGAAATACTAAAACAGAGGGGTGGCTGGAAGCCCATTAATTCTACTGATGATGAGTCAGTACTCCTGAAGGCTTTCAGGTCTCAGCCCTCCACCTCTTGGGTGACTCCACCTTTTGATGAACTGATAGATCTTGTTTCTCGAAAGGTGTGGGAGTCATTGGATACCATGGAACTGGTCCTTCAGAGGCTTTACAAATTCATACCGTCACCCCATGACAAGACCTTCCTTAACAAAGGACTACCCATTGATGATATGGTGGTGGCAGCAGCCACCAAGATGGAGTTGTCAGAGACCTCTACATCTGCTCATCCTTCTAATAGGGATTCTAGGATCATGGACAGATACAGAAATGCATGTTTAGTTCAGCGACCTTTGCTCTACGATCCCCTGAACTATCTTACACATTTTACTAGACTGCACAGAGATCTCCTTAAGGAGTTGGGAGATACTCTTCAGGGTACAGTAGCTGTGGAGGTCTCAGATAAGGTAACCTCCCAGCTTGCTACCCTAAATTCCCTTCTAAACTCTTCCATGCATCTGATTTTGTACGCAGCTGATGGAACGAGCAGAGCAGCGGGTTCAGGAATTGCTCTTACGAGACACTCCTGGATGCGTTTATGTTCTTTTGCGGAGCCCTATAAGTCATCCTTTGTTAACACCCCTTTGATGGTTCATCCTCTTTGGACTGAAAGTGAAGGAAATGTTTACCAAGTGTGAGCAAGACGGAAAGACTCTATCTGCTGTAGGAGTCTGTTTTTCCACCCCTACCAGACCTTATCCTAAAGGTCAAAAAAGTGGGAAAATGTGGTTCCGTAAATCCCAAGGAGCTTTCTTTGACATGTGTGGTGAAACTCCCTCTAGAGGCAGAGGAGGGGGTAATAATGGAAGATGCCGTCCATGCAGCAGAGGAGGCTCACACAATCAGGTCGACAGAGATCAGTTCTTTGGAAAGCCCTATCAGCGCTCCTGAAAGGAGGTCCGTCTGTCCACCTCTGGAGGCAGTCGGGGGACACTTATCTTTGCACCCAGACACCTGGCTAAAAATAACAAAAGACCACTGGGTACAAAGTGTCATATCCAGAGGATATTCAATTCTCTTTGTCACCCCCCCCCACCCCTTGTGAGAAAAATCCCGAATGTTCCACCCTGTCACAGGGAACAAGCAACCATAGAAATTGCAAGGTTGCTAGAAAAAAAGAGTCATCCAACCAGTCCCAGCAGACCAGAGAGCGTCCGGAACTTACTCAAGGTTCTTTTTAGTTCCAAAGAAAACAGGGGACTGGAGATCCATTTCGGATCTCAGCAGATAGAACAAATCTGTTAAAAAAAAACAAAGTTCCAGATGGTCATGCTATAGTCTATACTTCACTTTTTAGGGAAAAACAATTAGATGTGTTCAATAGATCTTCAGGATGTGTGCTACCACAAAAAATGGCCAGATCATCCAGGGATCATCTGGGCTTTCAGCTGGGAGGCAGTCATTATCAGTTTTGAGCTCTGCCCTTTGGTCTCACTACAGCCCCCAGAGTGTTCATCAAATGCATGGCAGTAGTCACTGCTTACCTGAGACGCTTAGGATTCCAGTTGTTTCCATATCTAGATGACTGGTTCCTCACCACCACCACTGAGCATCAACTCATACAAGCAAGGGATACAACTTTAAGTCTTTGCAGTCAATTCGGCATTACCATAAACTCAGAAAAATTTGCCTTATCGCCATCCAAATGTACCGTTTTTATAGCAGCAGATCTCGACACCGTCTCTATGACCATAAAGCTTCCAACAGAAAGTGTTTGCGCCCTTCAACAACAAGTCCTGAACCTCATCTGAAAACAAAAAGCCCTGGCTTCAACAGTGCTGAAAATATTAGGGACAATGGCGGCAGCAGTCATTGCCATTCCTTTTGGTCTAATGCATATGCATATACTGCAGTGGCTCCTGTTCACACAATGGTCCTTTCAAGAACTTCCAATGTCACACAGGATTATAATAACGAATGTATGCAAGAAGGATCTTCACTGGTGGCTGATTTCTCCTCAAGTAACAAGAGGACGCCCCTTTGTTTTATCCACTCCTATTGCCACTGTGACCACGGACACCTCCCTGATAGGGCGGGGGGGCTTTTCAGGGAAGGGCAGCTCAAGGCACATAGGAGAAACATGAGGCTCAACTGCATATCAATGTCCTAGAGATGAGAGCGACACTTCTAGTGTTGCAGTCCTTTCAACACTTTCTTCCTCTAGGGACTATTGCAATTCAGACAGACATATTGGTGGTCTGGTACATAAACAAACAAGGAGGAACCAGATCCCACCCCCTATGTTGAGGCCCTGAGAATATGGCAGTGGGCAACATCCACTCAGTGCTTTCTGATAGCAATACATATCCCAGGAAGATCCAATGTGATAGCAGACAAATTGAGCAGAGCAATTTTATTGCCTCACGAATGGTCCCTGAAAGAAGAAGTAGCGGAAAGGATATTCCGCAGATGGGGCCAGCCTTGCTGCGACCTCTTTGCAATTCCCACCAACACCAAATGCAGCAACTACTTTGCCCTAATCCCCACTCTGGGGGATACCCCAAGGGACGCACTCGTACACAATCGGTCCCTGGGTCTCCTTTATGCTTTTCCCCCGTTCTCCCTGATATCCAAATTTTTACAGAAAGCCAAGACACTGGGAAGGACCATTATTCTAATAGCCCCTTATTGGCCTTGTCAGATTTGGTTCCCCTTCTTGCACCCTCATCTACTGGAAGAAGCTTGGATCCTGGACCCAGTTCCGGATCTTCTGATTCATTCATCAGGGGCACTTCATACCCTCAGATTGACAACTTGGCTGCTCCAATTCGAAGAATAGCCAGGTTCCAGAATCTTTTACCTGCAGCTCTGAACATCCTAACATTATCTCATAAATCATCTGCCAGGAAGTTATACCACAGTAAATGGAGAAGATTTTCCATATGGGCATCCCAAAACACTGTTGACCCATATTTGGCTTCATTTGCTTCCATTCTAGAGTTTCTAACCAAGCTTTTTAATGAAGGGGCAGCTACAGCAACCATTAGAGTTCAATTGGCAGCAATTTCTAATTTTCATTTTGGTGATCAAGGGGCTCCTATCATGTCCCATAGACTGTCTAAAGCCTTTCTTAAAGTTACTATCCATTTGAGACCACCTATTAGATCCCCGGCTGCACCATGGAACCTAAATTTTGTTCTTTCTTGAATCGCCTTACACCCCTTTGAACCAGCCTCTTCTTGTGACCTGAAATACTTATTATGGAAGACTATTTTTCTAGTAGCTATACTTCTGCTTGAAGGGTTTCAGAATTACATGCATTGTCCATTAATCCCCCATACTTGATCTTTCACAATGACAGAGTATCGCTGAGAACAAATATGTCATTTTTACCTAAGGATTGTTTAGAGACAAACCTCAACCAGGTTATAGAATTACCTGTTTTTTCTCCAAAATATACTAATAAGATGGAATATATGCTGCATAAACTTGACATCCATAGGCAACTTCAATTCTATTTAGGCAGGACTAAGGACATTAAAAAATCCGAACAGCTCTTTGTTTCCTTTTCAGATTCAAAGAAGGGTACTCCTGTGGTAAAAACCACGTTGTCAAAATGGTTATCAGATTGCATTTCCTTTACATATAGCTCTGTGCACATACCACTAAATCAAAACGTAAAGGCCCACTCTACTAGGGCTGTTTCCACATCTTCAGCCTTTCTGGCCAAGCTACCCATAGATTCCATTTGTGCAGCAGCCACGTGGTCTACACTTTATACCTTTATCACTCATTACAAACTGGACAGGGCCTCCTTTGGTTCCACGGTTCTAAGGTATATACTTCCATGAGCCACCCAAGAAAGATGGTGCTTGGGACGCTAACTCATCAGTGAGAATGAAGGCAAGATAGAACAACTTCACATAAAGAAATTATGTACTCACCATAGCGTTCCATGTGAGTTGTTCATCTCGCCTTCATTCTTACGTCCCACCCACCAATCTCCCTAACAAAAATTCTTGAGGACCAGGAAGTTAAAAAAAGTCTTGGTAATATTTAGTCCTTATCTACTGTATTTGTGTATCTTCCTACCGCGGTATTTATTTATTAGTATAGCTGGCTGCAAACAAGATCTGAGGGAAGCACCGGTGCATCATGGGATAGGGAGTAGGCCACAAGCTGGTTGAAGACCTCGAGCTTTTGCATTTGGCCAAGTCGGAGTCGAGGATCGGCTCCGAACCCATCAGTAAGAATGAAGTTGAGATGAACAACTCACATGGAACGTTATGGTGAATACATAACTTCTTTTTTATTACATTTGTGAGCGTGGACTGAGGACATAACGAGATTAAATTGAGAACTGAGTCATAGCGCAGCATGCCCAGTACATGTGTGGGTGAGTAGTGCAGCACGCTGTCACCGAAGGAGCGGGCACGTTTTTTTTTTGTGATAGTCTCTTATCACCCTTAACAACTGCGAAGATTTTCGTAGCATGCCCAGATTTTTTGCCTCATATATGGACTGTTTCTTATAGAATTGTGTTATTGGCAAATTATTGATGACTGAAGTCAGAAAATAATGGCAGGCATTTGAGTTTCCATCTTCATGTCCAGAAAATTAATGCAAAACCTGTTAATCTATCATGGTTCTAAGTAAGTAAGAGCATTATTTAAAAAGTGTCCCTATTTTTGGACCTTTGTCCCCCATTATTCGTAGCTTGGTCTAGATGTCCTGCTCCAAGGGGTTGAGAGGTATGCCTCTTATCATTCTTGCATGTAACCATACCTCTCAAGTATACCTTATTATCTGGAACGTTCCTCATTTGGGGTCTCATTTGTTACTCCAAGTTCCACAGTGAAAGGATCTGTCTAACATTCACTCTTAGCAGATTTTTAACTGATGTAGAGTTGCTGCATCTTTTCAGATGCCCAAAGTGAGAAATTTTGTTTTTTGGCAGAAGGTGAGATTTGCAGGACGAAACATACCCACAGCCAGAATAAAGGACAGAAATTCACTTTTTTGCCAAAGTAAAAGCTTATTTTTGTAGCATTACACCCACCCAAGTACCCATTTGAGTTGCTTATGCTGATTGTTTTAACATTTAAGTGCTGAGTTATAAAACAATGGTTTAAGCAACTATTAAAGAAAACTTTTTTCGCAGGACATAACTGTCTTAATACCCCTCAACGGTACAGATTTTCGCAGAATGTCCAGATTTTTGCCTCATGCAAAACTTATTATTCTATCAACTTCCTAAATTTATAAGAGCAATAGTTAAAATCTGCCCCTATTTGTCACCCATCAGTTTAGGCTTTGTCCGGATTTTTTTGCTCGATGAAGGTTGGGAGGTATGCGAGCTTCATCATGAAGCTGTTGGTGAGCGTTCCCCACTGTGCCCATTTGCTGCACATTATGAAAGATATGGTCCTTATTTTGCAGATGGAAGGGTGAAAGCAATGTATATAACATTGGTCCCAAACATAACCTGTGACCATCCTTAGTCCTTCGGCCAGGTCCCTACTTTAGTCGCAGTGGGCTGTGGGAGTTGGGGTTTCCTGATCAGTGGCTGGTAATAACTGAACTGAAAGAAAGAGGACTACAATTCCCATAAGCGTCCGGGATGCTGTAGTACCACTGTGTAACCAGAACTGTATAAAAGCGACCGGTTTTTCTCTCTCTCTTCCTCCTCAGTCAGGAGTTGTTCACTCAGGAGCCGAATAGTGCTTGGTAAGATGTTGTCATTTTATTTCGTCAGTATTCCTTCTGCTTTAGTAGTTACAGATTAAGTTTGTGAATGTTTTGCATTAAGTTAATTGAAATATTTATGAAGAGATGCGGGGACGGATATTATAGCGTATTACTTTCCTTTTTCTAGACTGTGTCAGCATTAGTATATTGTCCGTTGTGCTTTGGTTCGCTGAAACTTGAATTGACATAATCTTTCAAAATACTAACAGTAGTCAGTATTTACACGTGACGGTTACCTTGGACAGCGCTCTTGACTATTTATTTTGGAGGTTTATCTTGTTGTGACATTTTCTACCTATGTGAGGTATACAGTTTCTCTGACATGACACATATAATGTGCTGCATCTTTTCGGTGGTTGGAACAGACATTAAATATTTATCCTGACCTTTGAGTAGGTGTCCAGGGATGTCATTTTTCTTTCCTGTTGGTACAAAGACGAACTCTTTGCGGAAGTTGCCATATGGCAGGTGACCTCAGAGGGCATGCCTAGCCTGGGCTCCATTTGTAACCCAAGCCCAGAACAGATGGATGCCCTGTGTTTGCACTTCAGCTGGGACTTGCATTGATTTTTTGCAGCCGGCTTTTCAAAATGAGTCGAGACAAACTGAGATAGTAATTGGTTACGCACTGGTGCACTACTGAAAAAGTGTGAGAAACATATCTCTAAACCTCTTAAAGCAAGAAATCCGGACAAAGCCACAAATGAGTGGTGGTGGTGGGGGGGGGTAGAGCACTTTAAATATTGCTTTTACAAATGTAGTTGCTAGAGTAACATGTTTTGCATTAGCATGAATTTTCTGAAGGGTATAAAGTCTGAAAATAAAATGTTAGCTATTATTTTCTGACTTGAGGAGCAATTTGCCAGAAAACTACAATTTTATAAGAAATGAACCAAAAATATGAGTGGAAAATCTGGACAGTTGAGAGCTGTAGAAGAACAGTAGTTGTTGGTCCCCTTGATGCGTCTTGCCAAATTTTTGAAGAGGATGTTGAGATAACCACTGCCCTTTTATTTTATTTAAAAAGGAGAATAAAAAAGGCCATGTTACTGACTGTGTCAGTATAATTAAAATTTATTTGCGGTTATAGGTAAGTAGTAGGCCATCTGCCCGAGGGCATTTTTAAGCATAGCCAGAGTGTGTCGGCTTTCGCCGCCCCATTGATTAATTAACTGAGCCTCTGTCAAGCAGAGCCAATGAAGCGATCTCAGGGGTGTATTTTCTGTTATCCATCGACTTGTCAAGGCTTCTTTT